>NC_091952.1:3952036-3998854 GCF_031021105.1 Erythrolamprus reginae | reverse complement strand
CTTTTCTTTATATATAATACTTCATGTCTATCCTCTTCAATATGTATTGTGTATTGGACAAAATAAATAAATAAAATAATAAATAAATAAAAATAAATAAAATAAATAAAAAATAATAATAATAAAATGCACTCAATAATCTTTATTATTCTAAGTAGGTGCTTCATTCAAGCAGACGACCACATGAAGGGGGAGACGTTTTAGATAGCTGCCATCTCCTGTGTCTCTGATGGTCTTTCCCAATGTGGATTTAAAGTGCTCTACACCCCCTCTGCGAGTCAGAAAATGGTATGGCCTTAAAGCAGCTGCCACCGCAGCTGATGTCCCTCCCACCTCTGTTTTCCACAAGTCTCTGACAAATGGCCTCACCCGATTGGTACATCCGCTTCTCCCGACTGGCTTCTCTACTGGCTTTGTTGACCGCCTCTTTCTGCTCACCACCCAATCAGCAAGGAGATGCCTGCCAATCACGGCCCTGAAATAGTAAAGGGGAGGATCTGTTTTGTTCCCTCCCCCAATTTGGGCATCTCCCAAGTTAATACAAGGGGTAATTGAGGAATGGCAGGAAGATACCAAAGCAGAAATAGGGAAGTACACCCTGCCTTGGCCTTGCAATTGCAAATAATCCTTGGATTGTGGCAAACTTCCCCCCCCCCCCCCCCCCCATGGCTGTTAAGCAAATCAGCACTCATCCTCCTCAAAGTCTGTGACCAGCTGAACCAGCCGTGGGCTACTTACAACAGTCTCTAGAAGTAGGAAAAAGTTTTCCACCTGCTCACAGCTGTGGATAAGAGGACTTCAACTCCCAGAATTCCCCAGCCAGCTCATACACTGGTTGGGGAATTTTGGGAGTTGAAGTCTACCGATCTTCAAAGTTGAGAAACTTTGTGTCTTCAAGAGTTTTTAGTTGACGGACCAAGAAGAGACTGAATATTATAAAACCTGGGACAGGGCCTATAATTGGTTGAACAGAAGAAATAACTAATCAATTTAAGACCTTATAGTATTATACTACTACAAAGTTGTAAATAATAGAAAAATATAAGCATATATACTTTTTTCCTTTAACTATGATTTGATTAACAAAGGGTTTTCTCCAGAGACTTTTATTAAGAGCGGAGCAACTAGAGCTCCTCTTTTTTGTTGTAGGTTTTTTGTTCTTCTATGTATGTAAGTTAATGTTTGGTCTCGTTTTTGGAATTTTTTTTTTTTTAAAAATAGCTTTTAAAGAGCTAAACAAATAATTCCCTCAACACTGTCAACTTTTTACTAAGTCTACACTTCTATTTCTACTATTTTTTTTCTCAGCATTCCTATCACCCTTTTCCTCCCACTTAGGACTGTATGACTGTCACTTGTGGCTTGTATCCTAAGGTTTTATTAATATTGATTGTTTCTTCATTGCTTATTTGACTCCTATGACAATCATTAAGTGTTGGACCTCTTGATTCTTGACAAATGTACCATTTTCTTTTATGTACATTGAGAGCATCTGCACCAAAGACAAATTCCTTGTGTGTCCAATCACACTTGGCCCATAAAGAATTCTATTCTATTCTATTCTATTCTATTCTATACTATTCTATTCTATTGTTGACAAATGTATCTTTTCTCTTAGGTACACTGAGAGCATCTGCACCAAAGACAAATTCCTTGTGTGTCCAATCACACTTGGCCAATAAAGAATGCTATTCTATTCTATTCTATTCTGTTTTTGGTGAATCTGAATTCACATCTCTCTCTTTGGCTGGACGCCTTGCGCCCAGGAGACTTGGAAAGGGGCAGGGGTCGCCGAAACGATGGTACCCCATGGATGGGGGGCATTCTCCAGCAGGATGGGAGACAACTGCTCTTCCTTGCCCTCTTCGCCAGTCCGGTTCCTTCTGCTCAGCCTGGACAACACCACCGAGGCGACCAGCAGCACCCCAGCAATGGCGCACAGGGTGACCCCTACGGCTCGGGAGATGCCCAGGGCACTGTTATACTCCACGGCTCGCTGGTCCAGTACCAGAAACTCGGCTTCACCGATGTCTTCCAACTTGGAGGGCAAGAGGGACCCTGTGGTTAGAGCCGCCAGGCCGGTCAGCAACAGCAGAGTCCCAGCTGAAAGCGTCACCTTGGAAGGAGAAGGCGGAATGGGAGATACGGTCAGTATTGGGTTGCTAGACAGTACGGGCCACACTGCGTACCGGGAGTGGAAATAGAGCTGCAGGGACAACTCTGCGTCAACGGCAAAATAATTATTTATTTGTATTATTATTTATTAGATTTGTATGCCGCCCCTCTCCGGAGACTCGGAGCGGCTCACAACAGCAAAGCACAGTACAAATCCAATGATTAAAACGGTTAAAACCCTTAATATAAAAACAGTCATACATGTCATACAAACCATACATAAAACGGAAACGGCCCAGGGGGAATCAATTTCCCCATGCCTGGCGGCAGAGGTGGGTTTTTAGGAGTTTGAGAAAGGCGAGGAGGGTGGGGGCAGTCCTGATCTCCGGGGAGAGTTGATTCCAGAGAGTCAGGGCCATAGTTCCCTCTAAGCTGAGCAGTGAGCAATCGCTCACTTAAAAATCATCATCAACTCAGAGTTTTCCAAACCTGCCCAGAAGCCGAGAGGGAAAGAGTGAGAGGGAAGGAGAGAGAGAGGAAGAGAGAGAAACAGATAGAAAAAAGAGAGGAAGGAAAAGAGAAAGAAAAAGAATGGGAGTAAGGAAGAGAGAAAGAAAATCAAAATCTAGTTTGAAACTAGCTCAACTATTTAAGTGGTACATTGATATTGAGAGAGTTGCCCTATTATGAGCTCACTGTTATAGACACACAGTACAGTATTTTATTTTGAAATTCTCCGAGGCAAAACAGGGTGGGTTTTTTATTTATTTATTTGTTTGTTTGTTTGTTTGTTTGTTTGTTTATTTAATATTTCTGTGCCGCCCAGTCCTGAAGGGACTGCCGCTCAGACACTATACTTTTCCGCCCACTCCCAAAAAGAATTAGAGGGAACACTGGTCAGGGCCACCACAGAGAAAGCTCTTCCCCTGGGTCCTACCAGATGACATTGTTTCGTCGATGGGACCTGGAGAAGACCAACTCTGTGGGACTTAATCGGTCACTGGGATTCGTGTGGCAGAAGGCGGTCCCGGAGATATTCTTGTCCGGTATGGGACCGCCTTCTGCCGTACTTATTTATTTTATTATTTATTCATTGGACTTTTATGCCGCCCCTCTCCAAGGACTGGGGGCAGCTTACAACATATAATAAAACAATATGAAACATCTTGATCCATTTAATTAATTTAAATTTTAAAACAACCCCAAACCATAAAAACAGTCATTTCATTCAATCAACTTTCTCTCAACACATTCATTGGGTAGAGGGCAAGGATCTTTAAAGGCCTACATGGCATCGGACCAGATTACTTGCGGGACCGCCTTCTGCCGCACAAATCCCAGCGGCCGATAAGGTCCACAGTTGACCTCTCCAGATTCCTAAGAAGTCAGTAAGGGGCCTGCATAAGTGCACTAGAGTGCCTTCCGTCCCCTGTCCTATTGTCTCTCCTATATCCCATATATCTTCTCTTCTATAAATATATCTTTCTTCTATTCTCTCATTGATTATTTTATGCTATACTCTCTCTTCTATTCTTTCTCTAATTCTATTTCCTCAAAGGTGTCCTCTATTACCTTCATTGTGTATTATTGTGTATTGGACAAAATAAAACAAATAAAATAAATAAATAAATGGTGGCCCAATCTCCCTTTGAAAGTCTCAAATGTTGGAGCTCCCACAGCCTCTGCAGGCAAATCCGTTCATATTCCCACACCATTCCAAGGATGTCTTCATCCCAAACTGCATAGCTAAAAGCAGGGGGGGGGGGGGGGAATTTAGCAGCTTCGAGCAGGTTCTACAGAACCGGTGGTGGAGATTATGCGCAGTTTGGAGATAAGCTTTCGTGAGCTGTTGAAGACCCACCTATGTCATCAGGTATGGGGAAATTAAAATACCCCTGGGCTTATATTGTTTATGTATGGTATGATTGTGCTGCATGGTTTTCATAATGGGTTTTTAGATGTCTTTTAAATATATTGGATTTGTCACATTGATGTTTTTGTTGTGAGCCGCTCTGAGTCGCCAGAGAGGAGCGGCATACAAATCTAATAATAATAATAATAATAATAATAATAATAATAATAATAATAATAATAGTAGTAGTAGTAGTAGTACAACCCCCTCACATTTTGTAAATATTTAGGTATATCTTTTCATGTGACAACATCACTCTACTAACCAGAGCATACAAAACTTTCGCCAGACCAATCCTTGAATACAGTTCATCTGCCTGATTCATCTAGACAGATTCATGGATGCCAAGTGTATCGGTGATTATGAAGGCAGGCAGGATTCCCTTGGGTCCCATTTATCTCCGGGACCGGCTTCTGCCGCACGAATCCCAGCGACCGATTAGGTCCCACAGAGTGGGCCTTTTCTGGGTCTCGTCAACTAAACAATGTCATTTGGTGGGACCCAGGGGAAGAGCCTTCTCTGTAGCAGCCCCGGCCCTCTGGAACCAACTCCCCCCAGAGATCAGAATTGCCCCAACCCTCCTCGCCTTTCGTAAGCTCCTTAAAACTCTGCCGTCAGGCATGGGGGAACTGAGATATTTTCCCCCCTAGGCCTCTACAATGTATGCATGGTATGTCTGTATGTATGTCTGGTTTTATAATAAGGGTTTTTTAGTTGTTTTAGTATTGGATTGTTACATGCTGTTTTTATCACTGTTGTTAGCCACCCCGAGTCCACGGAGAAGGGCGGCATACAAATCCAATAAATAAAATAAATAAATAAATTTGTTGGGGGTCAAGGGAAAGGGAGGGTCTTACCTTCTCTTTCTGCTCAAGATCCCCATGGACAATTCGTGGGCCACTGTGGGACACAGAATGCTGGACTCAATGGGCTTTGGCCTGATTCAGCACGGCTCTTCTTATGCTCTTTTGCCTGGAACCCCCACCGCATTTCGGACATCAACACTCTCGAAAATGTCCAGAGATACTTTACCAGAAGAGCCCTCCACTCCTCTACTCACAAGAGAATCCCTTACGCAACCAGACTTGAAATGCTAGGCTTAGAAAACTTGGAGCTTGGTCGCCTTAAACACGACCTAAGCATAGCCCATAAAATCATCTGCTACAACGTCCTTCCTGTCAACGACCACTTCAGTTTCAACCATAACTATACACAAGCACACAACAGATACAAAGTTAAAGTAAACTGTTCTAAACTCGACTGCAGGAAATACAACTTTAGTAACTGAGTAGTTGATGCATGGAACTCATTCTCTGACTCTGTAGTATCCTCACCTAACCCCCAAAACCTTACCCTTAGACTGTCCACTGTTGACCACTATCGATTCCTAAGAGGTCAGTAAGTCCACCAGCGTGCCTTCCGTCCCCTGTCCTAATGCTTCTCTCTTATTAGTACCAATATCATGTATACAAAAAGTGTTACTTCTTTGTATACTACCAATACATACTTGACAAAATAAATGAATGAATGAGTGAAGAAAAAAGGATTTAGATTTAAATTTAGATTTAATTGTATTTGTATGCTGCCCCTCTCCGGAGGAAGGGGGAAGGAAGGAAGGAAGGAAGGAAGGAAGGAAGGAAGGAAGGAAGGAAGGAAGGAAGGAAGGAAGGAAGGACGAATTCCAGCGACTGGTGAGGTCCCACAGAGTTGTCCTCCTTAGGGTCCCGTCGACCAAACAATGTTGGCTGGCGGGACCTAGGGGAAGAGCCTTCTCTGTGGGAGCCCCGACCCTCTGGAATCAGCTCCCCCAAGAGATTTGCACTGCCCTCACCCTCCTTGCTTTCCGAAAGAGCTTAAAAACTCATCTTTGCCGCCAGGCTTGGGACTTTTAATAATAATAATAATAATAATTTATTAGATTTGTATGCCGCCCCTCTCCGAAGACTCGGGGCGGCTCACAACAAGCGATAAAACAATATTGTACAGGCACAAATCTAATATTAAGAAAAAACTAAAAACCCTATCAATTTAAAAAACCAAACAACACATACATACCAAACATAAATTATAATAAGCCTGGGGGAAAGGTGTCTCAAATCCCCCATGCCTGGCGGTATAGATGGGTCTTAAGTAGTTTACGGAAGACAAGGAGGGTGGGAGCAGTTCTAATCTCCGGGGGGAGTTGATTCCAGAGGGCCGGGGCCGCCACAGAGAAGGCTCTTCCCCTGGGGCCCGCCAGACGACATTGTTTAGTCGACGGGACCCGGAGAAGGCCGACTCTGTGGGACCTTATTGGCCGCTGGGATTCGTGCGGTAGTAGGCGGTTCCGGAGGTATTCTGGTCCAATGCCATGTAGGGCTTTAAAGGTCATGACCAACACTTTGAATTGTGACCGGAAACTGATCGGCAGCCAATGCAGGCCACGGAGTGTTGAAGAAACGTGGGCGAATCTGGGAAGCCCCACGATGGCTCTCGCGGCTGCGTTCTGCACGATCTGAAGTTTCCGAACACTTTTCAAAGGTAGCCCCATGTAGAGAGCGTTGCAGTAATCGAACCTCGAGGTGATGAGGGCATGAGTGACTGTGAGTAATGACTCCCTGTCCAAATAGGGCCGCAACTGGTGCACCAGGCGAACCTGGGCAAACGCCCTCCTCGCCACAGCCGAAAGATGATGTTCCAATGTCACCTGTGGGTCGAGGAGGACGCCCAAGTTGCGCACCCTCTCTGAGGGGGTCAGTAGTTCCCCCCCCAGGGTAATGGATGGACAGATGGAATTGTCCTTGGGAGGCAACACCCACAGCCACTCCGTCTTGTCTGGATTGAGTTTGAGTTTGTTGACACCCATCCAGTCCCCAACAGCCTCCAGGCACCGGCACATCACTTCCACTGCTTCGCTGACTGGACATGGGGTGGAGATGTACAACTGGGTATCATCCGCATATTGATGATACCTCACCCCATGCCCTTGGATGATCTCACCCAGCGGTTTCATGTAGATATTAAATAGCAGGGGAGAGAGGACCGACCCCTGAGGCACCCCACAAGGGAGAGACCTCGGAGTCGACCTCTGACCCCCCACTAACACCGACTGCGACCGACCGGAGAGGTAGGAGGAGAACCACTGGAGAACAGTGCCTCCCACTCCCAACCCCTCCAGTCGGCGCAGAAGGATACCATGGTCGATGGTATCGAAAGCCGCTGAGAGGTCAAGAAGCACCAGGACAGAGGACAAGCCCCTGTCCCGGGCCCGCCAGAGATCATCCATCAACGCGACCAAAGCAGTTTCCGTGCTGTAACCGGGCCTGAAACCCGACTGTTGAGGCCCTAGATAATCGGCTTCTTCCAAGGACCGCTGGAGTTGGAGTGCCACCACCTTCTCAACAACCTTCCCCATAAAGGGAAGGTTGGAGACTGGACGGTAGTTATTAAGCACGGCTGGGTCCAGGGAGGGCTTCTTGAGGAGGGGGCGCATAAATGCCTCCTTATAAGGAGCCGGGAAGGACCCCCTCCCCAAGGAGGCGGTGACAATCTCCTGGACCCAGCTCCGTGTCACCTCTCGACTGGCCGAAACCAACCAAGAGGGACACGGATCCAGTAAGCAGGTGGCAGAACTCACAGCCCCAATGGCCTTGTCCACTTCATCAGGTGTCACCAAGTCAAACTCCTCCCAGACAGATGGACAAAGACCTTTAGATCTTTCCCCTGACCACTGAATGCTTTAAGTATGAGTGTTGAATGTTTGGTCAATAAGTTTTTCTTTTAATTGTTTTTTTAAAATTGTAGTATTAATTGGATTTACATTATTGTTCTGTTTTTTTTATATATGCTGTGAGCCGCCCCGAGTCCTTGGAGAGGGGCGGCATACAAATCCAATAAAATAATAATAATAATAATAATAATAATAATAATAATAATAATTTTTAAAATAATTTATTAGATTTGTAGGCTGCCCCTCTCCGAAGACTTGGGGTGGCTCACAACAATAATAAACAGTATAAAATAAACAAATCTAATATTTAAAAGAAGAAAAATATCTAAAAGCCCATTATATAAAACCATACAACACAAACATACCATACATAAAACTATATAAGCCTGGGGAAAACGTTTCAATTCCCCCATGCCTGGCGGTATAGGTGGGTCTTAAGCAATTTACGAAAGACAAGGAGGGTGGGGGCAGTTCTAATGTCTGGGGGGAGTTGATTCCAGAGGGCCGGGGCCGCCACAGAAAAGGCTCTTCCCCTGGGGCCCGCCAGATGACATAGTTTAGTCGACGGGACCCAGAGAAGGCCCACTCTGTGAGACCTCACTGGTCGCTGGGATAAATAAATGAATGAATGAATGAATGAATGAAGGAAGGAAGGAAGGAAGGAAAGAAGGAAGGAATAAATAAAAACACTCAAGGAATTGAACTTGGCTACAATGTAAAATAGTGAATATGCAGCTTGTATAACAGAGTAAATGTGCTATCCCCTCAAAAATAATGCAACACACAGCCATTGAGGTCTAATCTGCTGGCAACAAAAGTGGGGACACCCCTAAGTGATCATGTCCAAATGAATTGCAGTGGCTTTTTTTTTGGCTGCCGTCGCACACATCTGGCTCATTATTTATCTGTACTCAGAGAGGATGCCACAAAGCGAAGTTTCCCAACTCCTGGTGTGAAACGCTCACCTTCCAGAAGAGGGACTTCCAGGCACTCTTGGTGGGAGACGTAGCAGCCTCTTCAAAATCGTCCTCGGAACGGAGGCTGGTGCAGTCCTCGTAGAACAGGTGCAGGTACGAATAGACCCCGTACCATTTGCCCTGTTCCTGGTTCGGACCCCGCTGACAGCCACATACATGCTCTCCGGCCATCAGTCCTGCAGGGAGAAGTGGACAGGTCAGACTGGGATTACACAGAATGGTAGGTATAAAACAGCACATTAAAAAGACATACAAAACATACATTTAAAACAAAAAACAAAACAATAACAAATCCCTTTTACAATTTTCCCATATTATTTTCCTAAATACTTACAAATTACAATAGTGCTATCTTTGCTATTAACTATCATTGATTCATTATATACCGTTCTATTCTTTTTTTTAATTCTCTCTCTCTCTCCTCTTTTATGGTTTTAGTCAATCTGTTATTAAAAATTATTTTATTCTCCAAATGAGAATTTATATTGGAGAAAAGATTCAATAATAAGAAGTGAAAGGAGGATTATAATCGATAATCAACATTGAACGTAATCTACGTACAATCTATAATCTACGTAGCTTCTGCTCTGTAAATCTCACACTACTTACCAGAGCATACAAAACTTTTGCCAGACCTATCCTTGAATACAGCTCATCTGTTTGGAATCCATATCGCATCTCAGACATTAACACCCTCGAAAATGTCCAGAGATACTTCACCAGAAGAGCCCTTCACTCCTCCTCCCGTAACAGGATAACATGTGAAACTAGACTTACAATCTTGGGTCTAGAAAGCTTAGAACTAAGACGCCTTAAACAAGATGTAAGTATTGCCCACAAGATTATATGCTGCAATGTCCTGCCTGTCGGTGACTACTTCAGCTTCAACCACAACAACACAAGAGCACATAACAGATTCAAGCTTAACATTAACCGCTCCAAACTTGACTGTAAAAAATACGACTTTACTAATAGAGTTGTTGAAGCATGGAACTCATTACCGGACTCCGTAGTATCATACCCTAACCCCCAACATTTTACCCTTAGACTGTCCACAGTTGACCTCTCCAGATTCCTAAGAGGTCAGTAAGGGCGTGCATAAGTGCACTAGAGTGCCTTCCAACCCCTGTCCTATTGTCTCTCCTATATCCCATATATCTTCTCTTCTATCCCTATATCTTTCTTCTATTATCTCATCGATTTATTTTATCCTATATTCTCTCTTCTATTCTTTCTCTAAGGTGTTCTCTATTACCATCATTGTGTATTATTGTGTATTGGACAAAATAAATAAATAAAATAAATAAATAAATAAAATAAAATATATTACTACCATTATTATTATTACTATGATGAATGAGATTAAATAATGTACAAAAAGAAAACAATATGTATAACTGCATAAGTTAGATAAAGAGTACTTATGTATGAAAGGAAGATACGATAGAAGTGTGATGTTTTTCTCTTTCTGGTTTAAGTAGAATAGGAATTCTTTATTGGCCAAGTGTGATTGGACACACAAGGAATTTGTCTTGATGCAGATGCTCACAGTGTACATAAAAGAAAAAGAGACATTTTTAAAGAATCATGAGGTACAACACTTAATGATTGTCATAGGGGCCAAATAAGCAATCAGAAAACAATCGATATTAATAAAAATCTTAAGGATACAAGCAACAAGTTACAGTCATACATCATAAGTGGGAGGAGATGGGTGATAGGAATGATGAGAAAAAAACTAGTAGTAATAGTAGTGCAGTATGCAGCGTATGCAGAGTTTTAATACAGAGTTGTATGTATATATACGGTATATATATGTTTCTATTTTTCTTTTTGTTGTTCTGTTTTTTTGTTAATATGTATTGTTTTATTTTTTGTATACATCATCAGTTGCTGTAAGCCTCCCCGAGTCTACAGAGAGGGGCGGTATACAAATCTAATTAATAATAATAATAATAATAATAATAATAATAATAATAATAATGTCAGCATTCTTTAAAACTTTCAGGTCTGGGCCCACGAAAGAGGCAGGGAAAATTATGGAGATTCCACAAGAATTCCGTCTCAAAATTGGGGCTCCCTCGCACCCCTTAGAATCAGAAGCTGGTTATGGGTTGGCAGAAAAGGGGCACCTCCTCCCTGTGGGTGGCAAAGCCAGGGTATCCCTCCCCTCCCCACCACATGGATCCATGGAGCCTGCCTGCCCAGCTAGCTGGGCCTGGGCTGGCAGCATCCTCTTTTTCCAATTGGCCGTTGCCATGGGAACTGCCTCCATACAGATGAGGAGGGATGGTGGCAAAGTCAGCCATCCTTGCCTTGCCTTGGCTGCAAAGGAGCCGGAGCGGTTGCAAGAGGAGGCTGAGGCCTGGAACAGGGAGGGAGGGAAGGGGGGGGAGTGGGAGGAAGGAAGGAAGGAATAAGAGAGGGAGAGAAGGGAAAGAAGAGGGAATGGTAGGAAAGGGAGGGAGGGAGGGAGGGAGGAGGGAAGGAAGAAAGGAAGGAAGGAAGGAAGGAAGGAAGGAAGGAAGGAAGCAAGGAAGGAAGCAAGGAAGGAAGGAACTCTAATTTTTTTCTTGGTTGGGGCAGATAATCCATCTTCCTTCCTTCCTTCCTCCCTTTCTTCTTATCTATCTTTCTATCTATCTATCTATCTATCTATCTATCTATCTATCTATCTATCTATCTATCTATCATCTATCTATCTATCTAGATAACAGAGGTAGGTGCAGATCAACATATAGCTGCCGTTTATAGAATCCAGACCCAGGAGAGAAATTCTCTTCTTTTGCTGTTCCCGGTCGAGTTCCTTTAAACAGATGCTTCCCAAAATGAGCAGCTGCATTTCCTTCACAGGCTAAAACCTCTTTTGGTTTTAATCTGGGTTTTATTTTTTAAACTTTCAGGCCATTTCAAGACTCCAAACTCGGCTGGTTTCTCTCTACCACCCCTATCCCCCCCCCCCCCTCACCGGGCTCCAAATGACGCCTCTATATCAGCCCTGGTCTTCCTGTGGCTTGAGATCCGCTCTCCTGCAGGATCACCCTGTCCGAACTGGACGCCACCTCTGGCTGAATCTGCCCTCTGCCCATCCCCCCTTACACGCTACTCACCTGTATTGAGGTGCCACCCAATTCTTTGGTGCCTCAGATGTGTTTTTGGCACCGGTTCTGCTGGCCAAACCGCTGCAGCAGGTGGCTGGCAACCCTGGCTAAGCGGTCCTCAGCACCGGGCAGAGTAGAAATCCAGGATGTCCTTCTGCAGGTGAGCCAGGTGAGATGACAAGGAGGCTGGAATGGTCATCTGCAGGACAGAGGTGGAGGACAACCGTCCATCGGCTGCGAGAATCGCCAGCTGGAACATAACCGTGGGAGGCAGGCTTGCAAACCCACCCAGGAACGGAGTCTGAATCATCGTCAGAAAGCAGCCACTGTCTGTTTTCCTGCCTGCTGGCCACGCTTCGGTGGGGGGGGGGGCGCATCTTCTCTCTCCCCCCATCCGCCCGGATAATGGCACCAGGCTCCCCACCTCTGCCAGGCGCCAAGGAATCAGCGTTCAGCAGACAAGCAAACCTGCTTCTCCTGCAAATTTTGGGGGGGGTCCTGCATAAAATCCAATTGGTTCTTTGCCTCCTGGGCCCCCTTGGTTCTGTTTTGGACCAGTCTAGTGCGCAAAAGCATCTCTCCATAAGCTTTCCCTCCCCATAAGCTCCCTGCCCATGGGTCATGCCAGCATCTAGCTTGTGCTTTGGAGAGAGGCAGTCTCTTGTAAATAACACATCCTTTACACGCAGCCTCTTCTGCAGAGGGTGGAGGTTTCCCCTCATTGACGTAACTTTTCTGCTTTCATGCTCCAGTTGCTCGGAGGCTCTTTTGTTTTATTGCTTCATTTGTCTGTCGCCGACTCTGTTGGTGCGAACAGCTCAAGGAGGCCAAGATATCCAAGAAAGAGTGCAGAGAAGAGCCACAAAGAGGATTAGGGGACTGGAGGCTGAAACATAGGAAGAGCAGTTGCAGGAACTGGACATGGCTAGTTTAATAAAGAGAAGGACCCGGGGAGACATGATAGCAGCCTTCCAATATCTCAGGGGTTGCCACAAAGAAGAGGGAGTCAACCTATTCTCCAAAGCACCTGAGGGTAGAGCAAGAAACAATGGGTGGAAACTAAACAAGGAGAGAAGCAACTTAGAACTAAAGAGGAATCTTCTAACAGTGAGAATGGTTGATCAGTGGAACAGCTTGCCACCAGAAGTTGTGAATGCTCCAACACTGGAAGTTTTAAGAAGTTGTTGGATAGCCATCTGTCTGAAGTAGTGTAGGGTGGCCTGCCTAAGCAGGGGGTTGGACTAGAAGACCTCCAAGGTCCCTTCCAACTCTGTTGTTGTTATTATCTGGTATTTAAAGCCCTTCATGGCACTGGACCAGAATATCTCCGAGACCGCCTTCTGCCCTACGAATCCCAGCGACCGATTAGGTCCCACAGAGTGGGCCTTCTCCGGGTCCCGTCAACTAAGCAATGTCGGTTGGCGGGCCCCAGGGGAAGAGCCTTCTCTGTGGCGGCCCAGACTCTCTGGAACCAACTCCCCCCAGAGATTAGAACTGCCCCTACTCTCCCTGCCTTCCGTAAACTCCTTAAAACCCACCTTTGTCGTCAGGCATGGGGGAACTGAAACACCTCCCCCGGGCATGTACAATTTATGCATGGTATGTTTGTGTGTGTGTTTGTTAGTAAAATGGGGTTCTTTTTTTTAAATATTTTAAATTATATTTGGATTTGTTATGAATTGTTGTATCTTGCTGTGAGCCGCCCCGAGTCTGCGGAGAGGGGCGGCATACAAATCTAAATAATAAATAAATAAATAAATTTGTTACTACCTATATGTTCTCCAATATAAGTGGTTCAGACCCCTGCTTAGGCAGGAGACCTTACACTATTTCAGACAAATGTCCACATCTTCTTAAAAACTTCTAGTGTTGGAGCATTCACAACTTGTGGTGGCAAGCAGTTCACTGGTTAATTGTCCTCACTGTCAGGAATTTTCTCCTTAGTTCTAAGTGGCTTCTCTCCTTCATTAGTTTCCACCCATTGCTTCTTGTTCTACCCTCAGGTGCTTTGGAGAATAAGTTGACTCCCTCTTCTTTGTGGATATTGGACGGCTGCTATCCTGTCTCCCCTGGTCTTTCTCTTTATGAAACTAGCCATGCCCAGTTCCTGCAACCGTTCTTCCTATGTTTTAGCCTCCAGTTCCCTAATCCTTTTTGTCGCTCTTCTCTGCCCTCTTTCTAGAGTCTCAACATCCTTTTTGCATTGTGGGAAAAACTGAATGCCGTATTCCATGTGTAGCCTTACCAAGGCCTTATAAAGTGGTATTAACTCTTCACGTGACCTTTGCAGGCAACATGAATATACCCTTAGCTGTTTCATGTATGGATTGCTTGAGTTTATTTATTTTATTATTTTATTATTTATTTATTTATTTTGTCCAATACACAATGAGGGTTTTAGTGGGTATATATCTATATACACATAGTAAAATACATGATGAATGTTTTAGAGGAGATACTCATAGTAAAATATATCTAAGAAAGAATAGAAAAGAAGATATAGGAATAGAACACATCAATGAAAGAATAGAAGAAGAGATATAGGAATAGAAGAAAGGAATAGAAGATATAGGAGAGCAATAGGCCAGGGGACGGAAGGCACTCTAGTGCACTTGTACTCGCCCGTTACTGACCTCTTAGGAATCTGGAGAGGTCAACCGTAGATAATCTAAGGGTAAAGTGTTAGGGGTTTGGGGATGACACTATGGAGTCCGGTAATGAGTTCCATGCTTCGACAACTCGGTTACTGATGTCATATTTTTTACAGTCAAGTTTGGAGCGGTTAATATTAAGTTTGAATCTGTTGTGTGCTCTTGTGTTGTTGTGGTTGAAGCTGAAGTAGTCGCCGACAGGCAGGAAGTTGCAGCATATGATCTTGTGGGAAATACTTAGATCTTGTTTAAGGCGTCTTAGTTCTAGGCTTTCTAGGCCCAGGATTGAACGTCTAGTCTCATAGGGTATTCTGTTTCGAGTGGAGGAGTGAAGGGCTCTTCTGGTGAAGGATCTTGGGACATTTTGTATGATTGTTTTTTAATAAGGGTTTTAAAACAGTTTTAATATTGGATTTGTATATGATGTTTTACTTGTTGTGACCCGCTCTGAGTCCTCAGAGAGGGGCGGCATACAAATCTAATAAATTATTATTATTATTATTATTATTATTATTATTATTATTATTATTATTATCATCTCAGGGACCGCCTCCTGCTGCACGAATCCCAGCGACCAGTTAGGTCCCACAGAGTGGATTTTCTCCGGGTCCCGTCAACTAAAGAATGTCGCTTGGTGGGACCCAGGGGAAGAGCCTTCTCTGTGGCGGCCCCGGCCCTCTGGAACCAACTCTCCCCAAAGATTAGAATTGCCCCCACCCTCCTTGCCTTTCGTAAGCTGCTTAAAACCCACCTCTGCCGTCAGGCATGGGGGAATTGAGACCCTCTTCCCCCTAGGCCTTTACAATTCTATGCATGGTATGTATGTATGTATGTATGTTTGGTTTTTTATATTAATGGGTTTTTAATTGTTTCTAACATCAGACTACTATTGTACACTGCTTTATTGTTGCTGTTAGCCGCCCCGAGTCTCCGGAGAGGGGCGGCATACAAATCCAATAAATAAATAATAAATAAATATTATTATATTATTATATAATTATAATTATAATTATAATTATTATTATTGATTCTGTCCCTCTGTTGATGCAGCCTAGAACTGTGTTGGCTTTTTTGGCAGCTGCTGCACACGGCTGGGTCCTATTTCAATGGTTGTCCACTAGTACTCCAAGATCCCTCTCACAGTTAGTACTGTTGAGCAAGGTACCACATATACTGTGTGCCTTTGCATTTTGTTAATGCAGCCTAGAACTGTGTTGGCTTTTTTTGCTGCTGTCACACACTGTTGGCTCATATTTAAGTGATCGTCCACTGGGAATCCAGGATCCCTCTCATGGTTACTACCACTGTGCCTATTCTATACCTGTGCATATGTTACTTTTCCTGCCAAAGCATAAAATCTTAACTTTTCTCACCTGTGAACTACATCTTCTTGGATTGGGACCAACGCTCACATCTATCAAGATCCTGCTTAATCTTGAGTCCAACTCCTAAAATGTGGGCAAAACCACCACTACCACCTGCAAATTTGGTGATTTCCCTCTTTCAGCCCTTTGCCTGGATCATTTATGAAGATGACAAAGAGCACGGAGCCCAATTTTAATTCGTAAAGTTGCCAAAAATGAAGAAACACTGGCTTAAACATCGTGGTTGCTTCGGCATCCTGCTAACAGGGAAGGTTGACTTCCTTTGGCCCAGAATGTGGTGTAAAATTATATGCAACCATTCTTAGAAACATAGAAAACATAGAAACATAGAAGATTGACAGCAGAAAAAGACCTCATGGTCCATCTAGTCTGCCCTTATACTATTTCTTGTATTTTATCTTGGGATGGATATGTTTATCCCAGGCATGTTTAAATTCAGTTACTGTGGATTTACCAACCACGTCTGCTGGAAGTTTGTTCCAAGCATCTACTACTCTTTGAGTAAAATATTTTCTCACATTACTTCTAATCTTTCCAACTAACTTCAGATTGTGCCCCCTTGTTCTTGGCTTCACTTTCCTATTAAAAACACTTCTCTCCTGAACCTTATTTAACCCTTTCACATATTTAAATGTTTCGATCATGTCCCCTCTTTCCCTTCAGTCCTCCAGACTAGACAGATTGAGTTCATGAAGTCTTTCCTGACCTGGGTTGAATTAATTAATGAATATTAATTAATATCAGTCAGTCAGTCAGTTACACACAAAGATATATTTATATACATGACACCAGTAAAAGAGAAACAATAGGACAGGGGACAGAAGGCACGCTGGTGGACTTATGCACACCCTTTCCTGACCTCTTAGGAAACAGGAGGTCAACAGTGGACAGTCTAAGGGTAAAGTTTTGGGGGTTAGGTGATGATACTACAGAGTCTGGTAGTGAGTTCCAGGCATCAACTAGTTGGTTGCTAAAGTTGTATTTCCTGCAATCGAGTTTAGAGCGGTTTACCTTAAGTTTGCATCTGTTGTGAGCTCATGTGTTGTTGTGGTTGAAGCGGAAGTAGTCATTGATAGGAAGGACGTTGCAGCAGATGATTTTGTGGGCTATGCTTAGGTCGTGTTTAAGGCGATGTAGTTCTAAGCTTTCTAAACCTAGGTTTGTAAGTCTAGTTGGGTATTCTGTTGCGAGTGGAGGAGTGGAGGGCTCTTCTAGTAAAGTATCTCTGGACATTTTCTAGAGTGTTTATGTCCGAAATGTGGTGCAGGTTCCAGACAGATGAGCTGCATTCAAGGATTGGTCTGGTGAACGTTTTGTATGTTCTGGTTAGTAGTGTGAGAAGAAGATTAGATTAGATTTATTGGATTTATATGCCGCCCATCTCCGCAGACTCGGGGCGGCTCACAACAATGGTAAACAATACATAATAACAAATCTAATATTTAGGAATCTAAATTACAGTTTTAAGTTAAAAAATCCAAAAGAACCCCAATATATAAAAAACAAGCACACAGTCGAATCATACACAGAAACTACATGGGCAAGGGGGAGATGTCTCTCAATTCCCCCATGCCTGACGGCAGAGGTGGGTTTTAAGGAGTTTCCGAAAGGCAAGGGGGGGCAATTCTAATCTCTGGGGGGAGTTGGTTCCAGAGGGTCGGAGCCACCACAGAGAAGGCTCTTCCCCTGGGTCCCGCCAGACGACATTGTTTAGTCAACGGGACCCGGAGAAGGCCAACTCTGTGGGACCTAACTGGTCGCTGGGATTCGTGCGGCAGAAGGTGGTCCCGGAGATATTCTGGTCCGATGCCATGAAGGGCTTTATAGGTCATAACCAACACTTTGAATTGGGACCGGAAACTGATCGGCAACCAATGCAGACTGCGGAGTGTTGGAGTAACATGGGCATATTTAGAGAAGCCCATGATTGCTCTCGCAGGTACATAGGTACATAGGATTAGGGTCACAACTCTTGAAGCCTTTTTGGCGATGTTGTTGCAGTGGG
Source organism: Erythrolamprus reginae (assembly GCF_031021105.1). Taxonomy (NCBI): domain Eukaryota; kingdom Metazoa; phylum Chordata; class Lepidosauria; order Squamata; family Dipsadidae; genus Erythrolamprus; species Erythrolamprus reginae. The sequence goes on along the minus strand of NC_091952.1, from coordinate 3,980,999 downwards.
CTTTGGCACTTAGATCATTCGATACGAGTATCCCAAAGTCTTTTACAGAGTGAAGGTTGCACCAGCTTGCAGAACTGGGTGTGATTTGCCTTTCATTTTTAGATGACATACCTCCAGAATTTGTGGATGCTTCGCTATTTTTTAAAGAAGAGACTGGACAGTCCTCTTGCCTTATAGGGGTTCCTAATTGAGCAGGGGGTCCAGCTAGAGGACCTCTAAGGTCTCCTCCAACTCTGTTATTCCTTGGAAAACGCTGGCATTTGACATTTTGCAGCCCATAACTCACCGAGTTGAGAAACCAGAGAGAGAGAAATATCGGGAAAGTCTCTTGCTGGCTACAAACTGACCGGTGTGTGATTTGGAAGATCGGGCAGGATGATCAGCCAATCCAGACAGCCGTGTTGGAGATCACTCGGTTTGGTTGCTAGGAAAGGAAGGGCACAAGGTGGTGTTGGTGTGTGCACTGTTGCGGGGTGGTGTATCCCGCTGGGTGGGGATGGAGAGAGGGGGCAAAGAGGATGCTAGCTCCCTGTTGCCAGGATACAGGAGAAAGGAAAGGCGGGGCTTGTTGCTATGGAGTTTGGAGGCAATTGTTCTGGCAACCGAGAATGGTCCCCTGATCACTCCAAGCAACTTGAAGATGGGCGGGCGGAACGTCAACTCCCAGAATTCCCCAGCTGGGGAATTCTGGGAGTTGAAAGTCCAACCCGCCCATCTTCAAATTGTCCAGACTCAGAAAGGCTACTCTGCAAGCATGCGATTGGTCCAGGGTTTATCGCCAAGCAACCATTGCCACGGGATCCCAGACACAGTTTCCATGGCAACGGACCAGTCATCTTCAGAACGCTGGATGCTGAACTTCCCCCGATGCCATTTACCAGGCAGGATGAAAATGGATGAGAGGGGGTGGGGTAGTGGGCACTATGGGGAGATGTCCATTAAAGGAGGAAAATCTTTTAATTCCACCCAATCGGAAGCCCCTGCACATCTTCCAGAAAACTGCCAGTCTGAAGACTGTTTGAGCGTTTAGTGGATTCTGGGATTAAAACTTGAGATTGGGAGAGGAAGACTGTGGAAGAGCAAGGAGCGTGTATAATGATGATGATGATGATGATGATGATAATAATAATAATAATAAGCAAGCAAATAATAATAATGAGCAAGCCAAACTACTGTGGGACTTCCGACTTCAGACTGACCGAATTCTGAAGCATAACACACCAGACATTGTGATCGTGGAGAAAAAGAAAGTTTGGATCATCGACATCGCAATCCCAGGAGACAGCAGAATTGAGGAGAAGCAGCTGGAGAAATTAGGGAAATATGAAGATCTAAAAATCGAGCTGCAACGACTCTGGCATAAGCCAGTGAAAGTGGCCCCAGTGGTACTTGGCACGCTGGGCGCAGTGCCAAAGGATCTCAGCAAACATTTGAAAACCATCGGAATTGACAAAATCTCCATCTGTCAATTGCAAAAGGCCGCTTTACTGGGATCGGAAAACATAATTCGCCGCTACATCACGCAGTCCTAGGTGCTTGGGAAGCGCCCGACTGGTGATGAAATACGAAATCCAGCAGAGTGATCTTGTTGGCTCTGTTGTATTGTTAAGGGCTTAAATGGTTTTTTAATCATTGGATTTGTACTGTGTTTTGTTGTTGTGAGCCGCTCCGAGTCTTCAGAGAGCGGCAGCATACAAATCTAATTAATAATAATAATAATAATAATAATAATAATAATAACAACAACAACAACAACAACAGCAACAACAAGAACAGAGTTGAAAGGGACCTTGGAGGTCTTCTAGTCCAACCCCCTACTTAGGCAGGAAACCCTACACTACTTCAGACAGATATTATCCACATCTTCTTAAAAACCTCTAGCGTTCGAATATTCACAACTTCTGGAGGCAAGCTGTCTCACCAGGAGACGGGGAGTTCTAGTCCAGCATTAGGCATGAAAGGCAGCTTAGTGACTCTGGGCCAATCACCAGGAGACGGGGAGTTCTAGTCCCACCTTAGGCATGAAAACCGTCTAGGTGACTTTGGGCCAATCACCAGGAGACGGGGAGTTCTAGTCCCGCCTTAGACATGAAAGACAGCTGGGTGACGTTGGGCCAATCACCAGGAGATGAGGAGTTCTAGTCCCGCCTTAGGCATGAAAACCAGCTGGGTGACTTTGGGCCAATCACCAGCAGACAGGGAGTTCTAGTCCCGCCTTAGGCATGAAAACCGGCTAGGTGACTTTGGGCCAATCACCAGGAGACGGGGAGTTCTAGTCCCGCCTTAGACATGAAAGACAGCTGGGTGACTTTGGGCCAATCACCAGGAGACGGGGAGTTCTAGTCCCGCCTTAGACATGAAAGACAGCTGGGTGACTTTGGGCCAATCACCAGGAGACGGGGAGTTCTAGTCCCGCCTTAGACATGAAAGACAGCTGGGTGACGTTGGGCCAATCACCAGGAGATGAGGAGTTCTAGTCCCGCCTCAGGCATGAAAACCAGCTGGGTGACTTTGGGCCAATCACCAGCAGACAGGGAGTTCTAGTCCCGCCTTAGGCATGAAAACCGGCTAGGTGACTTTGGGCCAATCACCAGGAGACGGGGAGTTCTAGTCCCGCCTTAGACATGAAAGACAGCTGGGTGACTTTGGGCCAATCACCAGGAGACGGGGAGTTCTAGTCCCGCCTTAGACATGAAAGACAGCTGGGTGACGTTGGGCCAATCACCAGGAGACAGGGAGTTCTAGTCCCGCCTTAGGCATGAAAACCGGCTAGGTGACTTTGGGCCAATCACCAGGAGACGGGGAGTTCTAGTCCCGCCTTAGACATGAAAGACAGCTGGGTGACGTTGGGCCAATCACCAGGAGACGGGGAGTTCTAGTCTTGCCTTAGGCATGAAAACCAGCTAGAGATTTTGGGCCACTCCCTTTCTCTCATCCCGACCCACCTCATTGTATTTGTTGTGGGACAAATAGGAGAAGGAAGGACTATTTAGGTATGTTCACTGCCTTGGTTTATTTATTTTTTAATAAACCCAATAGTCAGGATTTTTTTTTTTTAAAAATCTAAAACAGTACAGATCATTTTTCAAAGGCAGGACGCTCCCTTCTCCCCCAAATTCCCCTCCTGCTACCATTGTTGGCACCATGAGAGCTCGGATGCCAGCATTCCATTGGGTGATACCCAGACCTTGTTGCCTTGGAAACAGCCTCCTCTCAGGGATGCTGATGATGTCACTGAGGATGCTGCTGGCTCCAGCATTTTCGAAGATGCTTCTAGGAGACAGGGGGGGCTGAAACAGACTGGCTGGGGGGAGGGATATTCCACCTCCCCTTCCCTCCGCCACCATCCTTTGAAGGATTTTGGTAGCAAGTGAAAATATACAACCCGTCCATTCCGAATGATGGATCTTTCATTTTAATTGGACTTTTGTGCATCGCTGTTCCGATCTCTATTGATCTCTACGGCTCCAGAACAGCAGCGAAGTCAGCCGATCTCATAAAACTAGATATCCTAGGTTGCTAAGTATAGCTTTAAGGCATTTTAGACCTAAAAATAGTTGCCTTCGATCCGCTAAAAGAAGTGTCAGGAATCCATAACAGGGTTTCTTAGGAGTCGCTTCCTTTCTTAAGTATCCTTTTGTTTTCATTCTATTTTCTCCTCGGTTTGATTCATTATTTGACAGAAACAGCCTTGGGTTGGTCCATGCTTGGTGACAGCCAGTTTGATTCCTGAAAAAAGACGCTATTCTCAAAATACAGTTAAAATAAGCAACCAGAGACTCTTGAATGGAAAGGAGGACTCGGGGAGACATGATAGCAGTCTTTCAATATTTGAGGGGCTGGGCCAAAAAAGAGGGAGTCAAATTATTCTACAGAGCACCAGAGGGCTTAGGACAAGAGGCAAGATGAAAAACTAACCAATGAGAGAAGCAGCCTGGAATTGAGGAAAAACCTCCTGACTATGAGGACAATTAACCAGTGAAACAGCTTGCCACTAAAGTTGTGGATGCTCCATCACTGGAAGTTTTTAAGAAGAGTTTGGACAACCACCTGTCTGAAGTGCTATATAGGATCTCTATATAGGCATTGGACCAGATTACCTCCGGAACCGCCTGCTGCCGCATGAATTCCAGCGACCGATAAGGTCCCACAGAGTTGGCCTTCTCCGGGTCCCGTCGACTAAACAATGTCGTCTGGCGGGCCCCAGGGGAAGAGCCTTCTCTGTGGTGGCCCCGGCCCTTGGGAACCAACTCCCCCCGGAGATTAGAACTGCCCCCACCCTCCCTGTCTTTCGCAAACTACTCAAGACCCACTTATGCCGCCAGGCATGGGGGAGTTAAGATATTCCTTCCCCCTAGGCCATTACAAGTTATGCATGGTATGTTTGTGTGTATGTTTGGCTTATAATAAGGGTTTTTAGTTGTTTTATTAACTGGATTGTTACATGTTGTTTTTTATCATTGTTGTTAGCCGCCCCGAGTCTACGGAGAGGGGCGGCATACAAATCCAATAAATAAATAAATAAATCTCCTGCTTGAGTAGGTTAGATTAACAAAGTTGGAAAGGACCTTATAGGTCATCTAGTCCAACCCCTGTGCAAGCAGGAGAGGGTTGGACTAGAAGGCCTCCAAGATCCCTTCCAAATCTATTATTTTAATTGGAAAGGTGTAAAAAAGGGAATAAATCCCAGGATGCAAAAAAAACAAAAAACCCCCAATCCCTCTGTATTTCTGTATGTGTGTGTGTGTGTGTTGGGGATGTTTTTGTGTTTTCCTTTTATTATCTTTATTATTTTTTTTAATGCGCAAGGAAATTAATGAGCTACAGACACATGGTCATATCCCGGGTGCGTCTTTAGACAGAGTTACAAGATTTCTGTCCTCTGGGACTGTTCCTGTTTATGCTCCTGGTTATTTGCTGGCCCATTTGTTTCCATCCTCGGTCTTGCTTAAGCTTGTTTCTAACAACCTGGCCTCCCTTGCAGGGTTGGTGTATACTGCTCTACTGCTTTGAGGACAAGGCCCAGTGCAGATCGGAGCACTTAATGTATACTGGAACCTTTCCTTCTGCATCATGGCATGCAATTTAACAAGGATGAAATGGGATGGCAGGCTTTGGGAGTGAAATTGGTGCTGGAGCATCAAAGATAGACTCTGAAAATCAAATGAATATGAAAATAATAATAAAAATATATATTATCTCAAAGTGGGTCTGTAGGGGTTGTGTTAAATGGGAATGCAGAACCTGGGATATTTACGCCCTTTTAAAGTCTCCTTCTGGGATGAACATCAGCAAGATGGCTGGGTAATTCTGGGAGTTGAAGTCCACCCATCTTAAAGGTCTGGGTGGACTTCCACTCCCAGAATTCCCCACTCAGCATGATTTAAGATGGGTGGTCTTCCACTCCCAGAATTCCCCAGCTGACATGATTTAAGATGGGTGGACTTCCACTCCCAGAATTCCCCACTCAGCATGTTTTAATATGGGTGGACTTCCACTCCCAGAATTCCCCATCCTCCTCCCGGAAAACCCGACTCCCACAAATCAGAGACGGACTCGACGTTCCAGACCAAGAACACATTTTATTCCAGGATTACAACCACCATTTTCCCGAGCTAGTCACAGAACCACACGATGGATCGAGTGCCGTTTAACTTCCCTTTTTTATATTTTCAAAATCCTCTACAATCCTATGGTTTATTTTTTATTTTTATTTTATTTATTTTTCTTTCAAGACCACGGTCACGACTAACACAACATTTACCAATAAGGAAACCCAGAAAAGGGATTTGTTTTCAATCGTTATCGTTTTGATTCACTCGGATTAGGTCTGTTGGCACCATTGTGGACCATGGGTCGCGCACTGAAGAGGTTTGAAGAAGCAGGCGGGGTGGGGGGGACCTCTGCGGACCCCATTCCCTCCCCCCTGCACCGTGCCGGACAATCTGTGGAGTTGGTACCTGAGAGCATTGTTTCCCCTCCCCTTCTTATGACCGGTAGTCCTCGAGTTACGACCAAAATTTATGTCGTGAAATGAGACATTGGTTCACCGCAATAGCATTTGGACTTATATACCGCTTCAGCAGTATAGACGTATATACTGCTTTTCCACCCCTCTCTAAGCGGTTTACAATCTGAATGTGGAGTGAATGGAATGATTGGGGTTTTTTTATGGGTTCTGGAGGTTTATTTAGATTTTTAATTAGTTACTTGGATTAAGATATTGTGTGTTGTATATTTTGTGAGCTGCCCCGAGTCCTCGGAGAGGGACAGCATAGAAATCCAATTAATAAATAATAAATCTGGGTCCTCATTTGACCCACCTCGGAAGGATGGAACACTGAGTCTCAACTTGGAGCCGGTGGTGAGATTTGAACTGCTGAACGACAGCGAGCGGTTAGCCGAAGTAGCCTGCACTGTTGCAGTTTAATCACTGCACCATCCCGGCCCTATGATGGTCTGTGCCCAAAGTTAGGATCGAACTTCTTGCTAGCGGGCAGGGTCAGGCTGCGATACTGGGCTTTAAAACCGCAGCACCACCGCAGCTCAGTTTCAGTGAGTTTTGACCCATTTTACGACCGTTCTTGCCGTCGTTAAGCAAATCTCTGCAGTGATTAAGGTTGTTAAGTGAATCTGGCGTCCCCATTGTCGGAAAGTCACAAAAGGGGATCATGTGACACACACATATCCCCGGGATGCTGCAACCGTCATAAGGACGAGTCACTTGCCAAGCCTCTGAATTTATTTTTTATTGATTGATTGATTAATCAGATTTCTATAGCCACCCTTCTCCTGAGACTCAGGGGATTTAGATCGCATGACCCTGTGATCTAAGGCTGCAGTCATACGTGTGGAAAAAAACCGGCACTAAGTCACGTTTTCAGCACCGTTGTAACTTTGAACGGTGACTAAACGAACTGTTGTAAGTTGACATACGACCATCGAGACCTGAATTTTGCTTGTTATTAAGCCACTGTTGGTCGTATCTCAAATCATCCTGCAACTGGATCCAATTTTTAAAATCTGTGGCCGCAAAGTGAATTGCCCTGGTCATGAAACGAATTGCTAAGTGAACTGTTGTAAGTTGAGGACTCCCATAGTCTTTGATAATACGACCATCGTTGGGGCCTGAATTTTGCTCATTATTAAACCATTGTTGGACAAATCAACTTGCAACTGGACTCAATTTTTAAACTGTGACCGCAAAGTGAATCACGGTCATTAAATGAATTTCTAAGTGAACTGTTGTAAGTTGAGGACTCCCATAGTCTTTTATAATACGACCATCGTTGGGGCCTGAATTTTGCTCATTATTAAACCATTGTTGGACAAATCAACCTGCAACTGGACTCAATTTTTAAACTGTGACCGCAAAGTGAATCACGGTCATTAAATGAATTTCTAAGTGAACTGTTGTAAGTTGAGGACTACCCATAGTCCTCGATGTACGACCATCATTGGGACCTGAATTTTGCTCGTTATTAAGCTGTTGGTTGCAATTCAAATCATTCCGCAACTAGACTCAATTTTTAAACTGTGACCGCAAAGCAAATCGCGCGGTCATTAAAAGCATTGCTAAGCGAATTGTCGTAAGTCGAGGACTACCCGTACCGGCAACCGGAGACAGCCAGGGAGGCACCAAGATACTCCAAAGCACAAATACCGCACACATTATTCTCCCTCTGTGTAAAATCCACCACAGAGCACCACGGATTTATTCCTTGACTCTTAATATTCCTATTTATTTTTTCTCCTTTTAACTCAGACAAAACGCCCACCTACCCCGCCACCACCCGCCCCGTGACCACCCCACCCACCCACTCACCCCACCCCGAAAAACTGACTGCAACGAGGAAGCGTCGGCGAAGGTTGTGCTTCGAAGACAGAAGGAAGGAAACGTGGCGGCCGATGACCCCCTCCGGTTTCCGCGGTTGTGTGATCGGAACCGGGTTGGAGGAAGAGATCCATCCATGCCCGGTCCTGGGTCCTGAGGAAGATTTATTTATATTCATATATTTAACTTTTCTTTTTTGCCTGATTGTTCGTAAAATTCAGAATAGCACTTGAGGCTTGAAAAAACGGATTCCCCAGCGGCGTGGGGAGAGCGATGGCCCGATCGGGCAAGGCGAGATACGTCCCCGAACGACGGGGGACACGGCAGGAGACACAACGACACGGGGAAGAGGATTTGGGTGGGTTGGGGTTGGCATGGTCAGGGGGTCTGCTTGGCACCTCGCTTGGCATCCGTGCTCTAGTTTGTTTCTGCCAGGGGGTCCTGAAATTTATTTATTTAATTCGACTTCGATGCCGCCCAACCCCAAAGGATTTAGGACGGTTTACAACAACAATGGAAAAATACAAAACAATAAAAAGAAGTCAAACTTAAGAACCAAAAAACCCCCCTATAAAACTCTAATTAAAATCCCATAAATTAAGCAATCACAACAACACACATACAAATCTGTATCGGATGGTAGGACAAGGAGCAATGGGTGGAAACTAAACAAGGAGAGAAGCAACTTAGAACTAAGGAGAAATTTCCTGAGTCAGAACGGTTGATCAATGGAACCAAAGTTGTGAAGACTCCAACACTCTAGGTTTTTAAGCAGATGTTGGATAACCATTTGTCTGAAGTGGTGTAGGGTTTCCGGCCTAAGCAGGAGGTTTGACTAGAAGACCTCCAAGGTCTCTTTCAATTCTGTTGTTGTTGTTGTTGTTGTTGTTATTATTATTATTATTATTATTATTATTATTATTTCATTCATACGATTTGGCCATGATAGTTGTTAATTCATTACCACCCAGGCCTGTTGGCATAGCCAGGTCTCCATGGTCTTACGGAAGGTCAGTAGGGAAGGGGCAGTATGGACAATTGGGGGGGGGGAGTTGATTCCATAGAGCTGGGGCGGCCACAGAGAAGGCCCTGCCCCGAAGCCCCGCCAACCTGCATTGCTTTGTCGACGGGACCTGGAAGGGGCCAACTCTGTGAGCTTATTGATCTCGGGGAGGTATGTGGTCTCATAAATAGTCTGGTCCTGAGCCATATAGGGGTTTATAGATAATAACCAACACCTTGAATTGTGCCCGGAGACTAATAGGAAACCAGTGCAGCTTGCGGAGTGTAGGTGTTATATGGGTGTACCAAGGTTCCTCCATGACAGCTCGCGCGGCTGCATTCTGGGCCATTTGGAGTCTCCGCACACTCTTCAAGGGTAGCCCCAGGTAGAGCCCATTGCAGTAGTCAAGATGGGAGGTGATAAGGGCCTGAGTGCGCGTAGAGCCTCTGGGTCCAAATAGGGCCGCAACTGGTAGACAGGTGAACCTGGGCAAAGGTCCCCCTGGCCACAGCCGAGAAGTGGTGGTCAAGGCTCAGCTGTGGATCCAGGAGGACACCCAAGTTGCAGACCCTCTCTGAGGGGGTCAATGTTTCTCCCCCCAGCACAACAGATGGACAGATCGAATAGTCCTTAGGAGGAAATGTCCACAGCCACTCGGTCTTGTCTGGGTTGAGCTTGAGCTTCAATTAGACTCGGGTTCAACAGCCCGAGTTTGGAAAGATGTCTACAGAGCTTCTTGGTCATCCGTGGTTGTGTTTTTGAGTGGCAACTGGACTTTCTGGGGGTGTTTTTTTCCTAAGAAGACATTTCACTTCTTATCCAGGAAGCTTCTTCAGTTCCGACTAAGAGGTGGAGAGGCTATAAATCCTTTCCCTTCTCCAGTTAGATCTGAAGAAGTTTTTGGATTAAGATACACAAATGGTTGCAAGAAATTACTCAATCACAAACAGAATTTACACCGGAACTCCTCCTCTTAGGAATATTCAAGGAAAAATTATAGTAAGGGTATCAAGTATTTAATACTTCGTATCACCATGGCAGCCAGGGTTACCTTTGCTCAATTTTGGAAAGACTCAGAAATCCCCTCAGAGAGTATAATATTTTTTTTTAAATATGAATGTTTATAATGCAATACGTGCCATATATCTGTTTTATTTACTATTTGTATCCTACTGAACTGAATACATTGCATATATATTTGTAAACAAGAATAACAATGAAATGGGTTATGATCTGTAAATGACCAGTGAGGTGTATATTATTTTCTTTTTTTAAATTCGGTAAAAATTTAATGAATAAACTAAAATAAACTAAAATAATATATATATATGATTGCGCCGAAATGGATAGGCTAACAAGGCCAGAAGGATTTAGAATATTATGAAATCTGGGATAGATGGTATTGATGGATCGAGCATAGAAAAAAAAATGAAAAGAAAGAGTTAAAACAGAAGTATAATATGTAAATATGTAAATATAAATGTATAAGTACAGTATTCTATTTATTATAGCAAAAATGAGATTAATGTGATTATAGAAACATAGAAACATAGAAGTCTGACGGCAGAAAAAGACCTCATGGTCCATCTAGTCTGCCCTTATACTATTTTCTGTATTTTATCTTAGGATGGATATATGTTTATCCCAGGCATGTTTACATTCAGTTCCTGTGGATTTATCTACCACGTCTGCTGGGAGTTTGTTCCAAGGATCTACTACTCTTTATGTCTATAAAATGTGAAGAAGCTCAGAGGAAACAAACGTAACAATGCAGAATGCCTTATTGTACCATTGTATTACTGTTTTTAAAGAAAATATGGAAAATTAATAAACTCTATTTATTTATTTATTTAAAAGAGCTGAAGATGTTTCCTGGATGAGAAAGTGAAATCATAGGTGAAAAACGGTCACTAAATAAAATTTTGCAGTGCCGTTGTAACTGAACCGTCACTCAATGAGCTGTCGTTAAGTCGAGGACAAGTTTCAATGCTTTTACGCCCCAGGGCTCTCTGGCTGCTGCAGAATGCAACGCCCAGAATTCCTGAACAGCTGGCAGAAGGGATTCTGGGAAATGTAGTTTTCTTATTGACTTTAAGGAAACCCAGATTTAGGAAGGCTGGATTAGAGCCAGAAATGAGCAAGGGGCGTTAAACTGGGTGAGCCTGAGTTGGGCCTTCTTTGTGACCTCCCTCACAAGGACGTTGTAGACAAAACAGTCAGAATAATAGAAACATAGAAGATTGACAGCAGAAAAAGACCTCATGGTCCATCTAGTCTGCCCTTATATTATTTCATGTATTCTATCGTAGGATGGATCTATGTTTATCCCAGGCATGTTTAAATTCAGCTCCTGTGGATTTACCAACCACGTCTGCTGGAAGTTTGTTCCAAGCATCTACTCCTCTTTCAGTAAAATAACATTTTCTCACGTTGCTTCTGATCTCTCCCAACTCCTGAACCTTATTTAACCCTTTCACATATTTAAATGTTTCTATCATGTCCCCCCTTTCCTTTCTGTCCTCCAGACTATGCAGATTGAGTTCATGAAGTCTGATGCTTAAGACCTTCCACCATTTCTGTAGCCCGTCTTTGGGCCCGTTCCATTTGATCCATCTCTTTTCGTAGGTGAGGTCTCCAGAACTGAACACAGTTATTCCAAATTCTAATAATCACAATGACTTTTAATAGAGAGCGAATGCAGCCGTTGGACATTAGGAAGCAGTCTGCAAACTAAATTTGCAGTTTTTTTCCTACTTTTCAGAGAACCTCCCTGGTCAAGAGCATTCTACCTCCCAAGAGCAAACTAATCCAGTAAATTTTAGGCAATTACTGGTATGGTAGTCCTGCCTTGGTGGTTTGCGTGATCGCTAAGAATTTGTGCCACTCTAAAATCCCAGATGTTAGGAATTTTCAGATTAAGCTGCTTTCAAAACATAGATAAAAGGGAGAAGGACAAAAAAAAAAAATAACAAACCAGCCTGCAGATTAAACCGGCCAGTTTGGGTATTATTTGCATCTATCATTATTTCTTCATTTTGCTCTGCACCATTCACATAATCTGTCCAAAGTCATCTAAATCCTAATGGCTTTTGAATATCTTTTAAGCCCTTTCCTGGGAGAAGAAGTTATAAAGCTCAGAAGATTGCCAACAAGCTTAGAAAAAAAAATTGATAGAATGTTTCCTTTATAAACCAGAATATCTCGTACTAAACAAGGTAGGTGGACTTCAATTCCCAGAATTCCCCAGCCAGCAATGCTGGCTGAGGAATTCTGGGAGTTGACGTCCACACTTCCTAAAAATTGCTAAGATTAAGAAATCTTGATATTTTTCTAAAATTTTAAGCAAAGAACAAACAAACCACCTTTGCAACGCTTCCAAGATCCAGTTGGGAATGTGGGAAATTTATAAAAGCAACAGGGTTTCTAAGATCAGGATATATAATCAGCAAAATCACCCTGGTTTATAATAAACATAGAAAAGGAAGGAATTTGGGAAGGAATTAAAATTAGAACTGGTGTTTTTTTTTTAATTACTTCAGCCTGGATCTTTTTTTGAGAGGGCAAAACTTTTGACCTGCAAGGGAAAGCCATAATGGAAGTCCTCGATTTACGACTTCACTTGAGCCCCAAAACTTCTGTTGCTAAGCAAGACAGGGGTTTAAGTGAATTTTGCCCTGTTTTACGACCATTCTCGACACAAGAATCGGGCTTCTCTGTTGACTTTGCTTGTCAGGAGGTCATAAAAGTGGATCACGAGACCCCAGGACACCGTCATAAATATGAGTTGCTTGACAAGTCATGTCACTTAGTTTAACCAGTACCATTGTAACCTTGACTGGCCACTGTTGTAACTCAAGGACTACCTGTATACCAATGAGCGTGTACAGAGTGTTTCATATTTACTCCACCTGCTCCAAGATGGGATTCTCACACAGATCAAACAGCTGCTGTTGCACTTTTAAATCGTGCAAAAATGGTTTGCCACACACTAGTCAAAATTCTAAGCTTCGTTGGTATAACCAAAGATTAAAAATGACTTTAGAGGTCATCTAGTCCAACCCCTTGGCCAGCTTGGGTTGTTTGTTAATTTTGCCGTGGTGTTATGCAAAGCCAATCTATCTGTTCCTCTTATTGTGCAAACACAGAAAACTGTCTGGATTCGGTAAGCAAGGTGAGTGCACTCTGCACATGCTCCAAGATGCTGGTAACCTAGTTTAGAAGTCTAAACCGGGAGAATTTTCTGACAGGCTAAGTAATTCGGCAACCTGCTGGCTTTGAAGCCATGTCTTTAACACCAAAGATATACAGTGGTACCTCTACTTACGAACTTAATTCGTTCCGTGACCAGGTTCTTAAGTAGAAAAGTTTGTAAGAAGAAGCAATTTTTCCCATATTAATGTAAAAGCAAATAATGTGTACGATTGGGAAAATCACAGGGAGGGTGGAGGCCCTGTTTCCTCCCAGGAGATTCCTAGAGGGGCCCCACGGAGGCTTCTTCCCGCCTTTTCTGACCCTGTTTCCTCCCAGGAGATTCCTAAAGAGGCCCCACAGAGACTTCTCCTGCCTTTTCCGGCCCTGTTTCCTTGCAGGATACTCCTAGAGAGGCCCCAAGGAGGCTTCTCTCCGCCTTTTCCAGCCCTGTTTCCTCGCAGGAGACTCCTAGAGAGGCCCCAAGGAGGCTTCTCTCCGCCTTTTCCAGGCCTGTTTCCTCCCAGGAGACTCCTACAGAAGCCCCCAGAGGCTTCTCCCTGCCTTTTCCAGCCCTGTTTCCTCGCAGGAGACTCCTAGAGAGGCCCCAAGGAGGCTTCTCTCCGCCTTTTCCAGGCCTGTTTCCTCCCAGGAGACTCCTACAGAAGCCCCCAGAGGCTTCTCCCCGCCTTTTCTGGCCCTGTTTCCTCCCAGGAGATACCTAGAAAGGCCCCACGGAGGCTTCTCCCTGCCTTTTCCAGTTATAGTTTCGGAGGCTCGGGTTTGTAAGTGGAAAATTGTTCTTGAGAAGAGGCAAAAAAATCTCGAGTACCTGGTTCTTATCTAGAAAATTTCTTAAGTAGAGGTGTTCTTAGGTAGAGGTACTGTATAGGCAAGATCCGGCTATCCCCCTCAAATACAGGATGCCTCGCTTAGTGACCACATTTGGGATCAGCAATGGAGTCTCTAATCCTTTGCTTTGCAGACCCGCAAAAGCCATCCAGGATTGGTTTGCCAAATGACTTTTCTTTAAAATCCCCATTGGTTATTTCAAATGGTTGCTAAATGAGGCGGTCGCTAAGTGAGGACTGCCTGTGCGGGGTGAGGGGGGGAAAACTAAGCGGAATCGGGGATTTCTTTCCTCCCCTCTGTTTGCTCTGCTTTATCCCTAAATTTTGATGTTTTCTTGTTAAGCGAATCTGACTTCTTTAGTGACTGCTTGCCAGAAGGTCGCAAAAAGGGGACGCTGCGACCGTCATAAAAAGGAGTCAGTTGCCATTTTGATCATGTGACTGTGAGGATGCTGCCATTTTTTAAAGTGTGAAAAATGGTTTCGGTCGCTATTTTCAGTGCCGTTGTAACTTTGAATCGTCACTAAATGAAACCATTGTAAGTCAAGGACTTCCTCTAGCCTGCCTCTTCCTCTCTATTCTCCTCCCCTCTTCCTAAAATATTGTTGGAAACGTGGGCGGCCCGGAAGACATTCTCTCTTCAGCGGCTCCATTTCCCAACATTTTGCCGCCTAATTTAAAATTCAATATAATTTAAATGATGGGAGCTCGCTGAGGGGTTTGCTAGAAGCTTCTTGGCTTCAATGAAATGTCAGATATAAGGCCATTTTCCTGACCTGTATTCTCCACAGGGGCTGGGGACTACAACTCCCAGAATTCCTCAGCTCACCCTGAGGAATTCTGGCAATCACAGGCCGAACAGGCAGATGATTGACCACTGAGGTAAGGCATCTTGGTAGAAGTAGAATGGTGGCTAAGCCAGAGGTATATTGAAAGAAGGTGTCCAGCCCTGACAACTTGACCATTTGGGAGAATTACAAGTCCCAGAATTCCTCAGCCAGCATTGTTGGCTGAGGAATTCTGGGAGTTGAAGTCCACAAGTCATAAAGTTCTCTGTGTTTTAAAGCGTGGGCCTCCAACCTTGGCAACTTTAAGACTTGTGGACTTCAAGTCCTAGAATTCCGCAGCCAGACGTGAATGATAGAGTTGGAAGAGGCCAGATGGGTCATCGAAATCAGAGGACTCCAACCGTTAAGATTTGTGGACTTCAAGTACAAAGAATTCCTCAGCCAGTCGTGAATGATAGAGTTGGAAGAGACCAGAAGGGTCACCTAAATCAGGAGAGTCCAACCATGGCACCTTTAAGACTTGTGGACTTCAACTCCCAGAATTCCTCAGCCAGCCATGAATGACAGAGTTGGAAGAGGCTAGAAGGATCATCTAAGACGGGACTCCAACCATGGCACTCTTGTGGACTTCAACTCCCAGAATTCCTCAGCCAGCATAGGTGAACCCGATTCAAGCATAGCTGGCTGAGGTATTCTGGGAGTTGGAGTCCACCCGTCTTAAAGTTGCCAAGGTTGGAGGCCACTGTTTAAAAGGACGCTCATTAGCAAAATAATTTCTGGGAAGGAAGGTGGGAATTGGGAATGCCAACCTGGGGGTCAATCCTGGGGGGTGGGATAAGTCAGGGGGGGCATTCTCAACCCAACCAGCTTCCTTGCCCATTCCATTTGAGCACAATCCCCAAACTCTGCATTTTTAAAAAAATCCAGAATTTGCAAAAAGGACCTAGATTCATACCTGAACATGAATCCTTTTCTGCATCAAAGGTGCAGTTTGGAGTGGGTGAGAAAATACCCATGGAAGCCCCTGACCAAACTACCTATCCTGGGATTTTGGCAGGGATAAAAAAATAAAAATCTCTTTGTCAGTTAACCTAAAGGTGCTTTTAAAAAAAATGTCCAAAAGGCAATTGACTTTGCTTTCCCCTGAAGACCTTTCACTTCTCAGGGAACGTGATTGAAACACTTAAATATGTTCAAGGATTAAATAAGGTTCAGGAGGGGAAGTGTATTTAATAGGAAAGTGAACCCAAGAACAAGGGGGCACAATCTGAGGTTAGTTGGGGGAAAGATCAGAAGCAACAGGAGAAAATATCATTTGACTGAAAGAGTAGTAGATACTTGGAACAAACTTCCAGCAGACGTGGTTGGTAAATCCACAGTCACTGAATTGAAACATGCCTGGGAGAAACATAGATCCATTGTAAGATAAAATACAGGAAATAGTAGAAGGGTAGACTAGATGGACCAGGAGGTCATTTTCTGCCGTCAATCTTCTATGTTTCTATGTTTCTCATCCGCGGAGCTTCTTCGCTTCTGAAACCGAAGAACCGAAAAAGCTCCTCGGACAAGCGAAACATCTTCAAGGATTTTTTTATTTTTTTTAAAGCTTGACTTTGGGACTTGGAACGGCTGACAATCTCCGCAGACATCTTTCCCGGTGATGTGGCTTTGAACCCGGAGCCTAGGCGTGCCCATCTATGGCACCGGTCTCAGCATCCTTCTTTGTAGAAGGCGGGTTAAGCATCCTTCCTTGTTTTGTAGTAAACAACCCAGCATGTGTGTGTGTGTGTGTGTGTGTTCGAGGGAATCAGGGGGGCCACAATCCTGGACAGATTGAATGGTGGCTTTCAACAGGCAAGGCAAATCACCCGCCTCAGCTGCCCTGAGTCCTTCAGAATTAATAATAACAATAATAACAATAATAATAATAATAACAATAATAATAATAAGAATGATAATAATAATAATAATAATATCCTGCTAACGTCCTGGAGGGAAGCCATGGCCACACAATGGTCTGCCGATGGCTTTTCTCTTGAGCATCTGCCGGTTTTTTTCCAGCGGTTCCCGAAGGACAAAACCAGGTCACACGGGGGTCCCGTTTTGGAGAAGAACCGAGCCGGCCTCCTGCACACAAATTGCACGCCTGTAGGTGCCAACTCCAGGGTGGATCTGGTCCTTTTTCTCCTCACCCCTCCCCTCAGCTGCCTGCTACAAAGAAGGATGCTGAAGGGAGAGAGGAAGGGGATTTTTTCCCCTTTCCTCCCCTCATTTGGGTGGGTGGCTTCTGCCAGGCCTTGGGGGCACCACAGCTCCAGCTACAGGTTGCCCTAACGGCTTCGTTTCTTTCCCTAGCCGGCCGGCAGAGACACGCCCAAATAGGGCAACGTGGTTTTTTTGCAAGGAAGTGAGCAGCTGAACCAGATTCAACCCCCCCCCCTTGCTGGAAACGAACCCCGAATCGGACCCGGCACCCCGACAGAACAGCTGGGAGCAAAATGGGAGGAAGGGGGCTGGATGGATTGACCTTCAGTGAAAGTCAAAGTACCCTCCAAGAAAGGATGGAGGTAGCGTTTGGACATATCCAGGTGGGTTTTGAAAAGGGGCATTCCCCCCCTCGCCGTATTCATTCCGGACTTCCCCTCCAGGGTTAGCTGGTTCGGGTCAGGGAGATGTGGGGGGGCTGAGCCGTGGACGCCAAGACGTGGCATCGGAGGGGCTGGTAGTAGGAAGCATGCCAAAGGATGTTGCGATCCATCGTCTAAATGCAACATGCATTTAGGAGGCAAAAAAAAAAATTAAAGGGGAGGGAGATTTTTTCGGGGGGCGATCCACACACACATATACACACACGCACCAGCCTGCTTGCACTGTGGGTCCACGTGCTTACCACGTGCCCGCCACTTCTACGTCTCCCCAACCCGAGGCTTTCCCACCCCAGTACCGAGACGGGCTTTGTGCCTTGGCGACCACGAAAAAAGCCTGGTCCAGCGTGCCCGCAGAGCGTCACCACGCCGAGACACGCCGTGCCCTCCGGTGGAATCGTTTTTGTGCCTGGCAGCCATCGAACGAGGGAAGGAGGGAGAGACACCGAAGAAGGAGGAGGAAAGAATACCTTCCCTCCCGTCACCGGCATCTTTCGAAAATGGCCTCAACTCGGCGCCCGGGAAAGACCCACGGAACCCCTTCAAGGTGGGGAGGGGGGAGGCAGAAGAGAACGAGTGGGATGCCAAGCAAGGGACGGTGGGCACCCGAGGGCAGAGGGGGAAAGGGGGAAGGGAGGAAGGAGGAGGGTGTATCAGCATGGATGGCACTCCATCCTTCCATCCGGCAGGAAAGGATCGGCGACGGACGGTCAGACGGGATTACAAAGCGAAAACCCAGACGAGACAGTCAAATTTCATGGGTAAATAAAACACGGTGCCAAGACAGGGTGGTTTCAAGGTGGAGAGAAGAGGAAGGGAGGGGGGTGTTTGAGATTTGACAGGCAGCCTCCCCGAGCAAGGCAGGAGAGAGGCTGGCCAAGTGGGTGTGTGCTGGGGGGGGCAGAAAGAGACAGGGGGGGGGATGGGCTGATGGAGGACTTGCCTTTGAATGAAGCCAAGGCAAGCCGTGGAGATACCTGATTCTGCATGTAAACAGCTGGATTTATTTTTTTCTTCTCTCTTTCTTTTCTCTCTTTTTCTCTCTCTGTTTATTTTTTTCTCTTTCTTTCTTTCTTTTCCGGAACCAACCTGATTGTTGAAGAAGCGAGAGTTCCCTGGGAGGATTTCAGTACGTAAAGACCAAGTCCGAAATGCTGGACATCAGCCAGTCCCCTGCGATCATCTCAGTCACTTCCGGGGTACAATAATCGGGGAACTCGAAATGAGACGAGGCGCCCAAAGGGAAAAGATCCAGATCTTTATCGAAGACTGACCAGTCCGGGCTCCGGCAAGGGGGCGTGTTTGGCTGGATTCGGCTGGCACAACGTTCCAAAGGTCTTCTTCCGGCTCGTCGTCCGAGGAGGCAAAGGAAGAAGACGAAGACGAAGAAGAAGACCTCGTCGAAGCTGGAGAAGACACGTCGGAGGACCAGGGCTTGGCGAGCTCACTGGATTCGGCGCCTTTGGCTTGGCCAGAGTTGGCTTCCCACTCTCCGTTCCCACCCCCTGCGGGAAGAACGTGCCAGAATTCCTTGCTGGAGGTTTTGGGACCCTCGTCAAACGATACCTCCAGGATGCGGGCTTCCAAGGGGTCGTCGTCCGGCTTCGGAGAGGCGCGTCCCCCTTGGCCTTCGGGGTCCGGCTTTGGCGTCTGCCTCCGGGGCGAAGCGGCCCGTCCGAGGATGGAAGGTTTAATCTTGACCGGCACCCTGGGCCGGGCTTTGGCACTGCCCAGTTTGCCTTTCTTCCTGGGCCGGTACTTGTAGTCGGGATAGTCAGCCATGTGCTTGAGGCGTAACCGTTCGGCCTCTTTGACGAAAGGGATCTTCTCCGAATCCTGGAGCAACTGCCAGCGCCGTCCCAGCCGCTTGGAGATCTCGGCGTTGTGCATGTCGGGCCACTGGTCCATGATCTTCCGCCGTTCGTTCTGGGACCACACCATGAAGGCGTTCATGGGGCGCTTGATGTGCCCGCTGGGGGTCTTGCACCAATCCGGTTCACCCGTGCCATCTTTCAACAGCAAACTGTCTTTGGAACACGCCTCCTGCTTGGCTTCCACGCCTCGGGACCGCGTGGAACTGCGTTGCTGGACCATGCTGTCGCCCTGATGTGCCCCCGACTCTCCGAACACTCCTCCTTCGGATGCTCAGTCCAAGCCGGGGTTATTTTCTCATCCTTCGGTGGGGTAGAAACACCGTGGCGGCAGGCACGGCGCGACCGGCGGGTGGGCGGGTGAGCCTCGGTGGCTGCCAGCGAGCGATATCAACTCCCCCCCTCTCGCGCTCCGATCCACGCCCCCTCTTTCAACTCCGTCTCCTGAAGCAGCCGGCTGGCAAGCTGACAGCAGGAGGTCCTGGCGGCACCTGCTTTGCGCCTGGGGGAGATGCCCAGAGAAGGGGGGGGACGGGAAGCCGTCCGAAATCTTTGGCAAAAACAGCTGGAGAGCAAGGAGGATCGGGGGAAGAGGCCGTCCGTAACTCCGCGCAGCGGGATTCCGAGGGCCGAGAGCATCCCAAAGGAACAACGGGACAGACAGATGGAGCAGTCACGCCTTCTCGGGGGTGGTAGAAACCTGAGTGGGGAGAGAAAAAGGGGAGAGACCCCCAGCAGCCCCCTCGGTGTCCTGGTCCCCCCCCCTTTCCAGGCCGCCCTAGATCGGCTCCGGCTGGCTTTGCAAACACAGCCTG
This sequence comes from Erythrolamprus reginae, assembly GCF_031021105.1. Classification (NCBI taxonomy): domain Eukaryota; kingdom Metazoa; phylum Chordata; class Lepidosauria; order Squamata; family Dipsadidae; genus Erythrolamprus; species Erythrolamprus reginae. The sequence goes on along the minus strand of NC_091952.1, from coordinate 3,961,004 downwards.
CTCACGCCCACTCTTGCTTCCTCTCCTCCTCGCTGCCTTCTCTTATAGCCCATCCTCGCTGACAGCCCCCTCCTCCTCCTCCTCCTGTCCCCCCCTCTCTCCCCGACACGCTCGGCCCCTCCCCTCCAGCACAGTCTAGGGCTGCACACATTGCTGCCAAGAGTAAACACCAAGGTGCCGCTTCTGTCAATGGGGCGCCCCGCCTCCGACCTCACGTCATTGGTTGCGAGGCAGGAACGGGGCATTTGCATCCCCCCAATCGTCTGGCACCGACCCCCCCACCCAATCCCAGGGAGGGAGGGAGGGAAGATCCAAAACTTTCTTCCCAGCCAACACACCCACCTGCCTTCCACCCAGCCAGCTAGCAGCAAGGAGGGAGGGAGGACATTGCAAACCCCACCGAATTCCAGATTGGTACCCACGGCAGAGGGATCATGGCAGGGCAGGAGACGGAAAGGAGCTCTAGGATTGCAGCAGCCGGCAAAACAAAAAACAAAAAAACCCAAGAGGGGCGCCAGGAAAAAAGGATGGGGGGCAAAAATGTTTTTAATTTCTGGGGGGGGGGAGTGGATTTTCATAGCAAGCCTGGTGGAGGTTTTCAAAGCAAACGGGGTTAGCCAAGACATCCAACTTTCAAGCCAATCTTTTTTTTTTTACCGCCGGTTACTTTCCTGCTGTTTTTATTTGGGCTTGCATGTGTGTTTGTGTGTGTGAGTGTGTATGCATGGACATGTATTTATATGGGGGGGTTGCGCATGGATCAGTATTTATACATGTGTGTTTGTGTGTGTTTGTGCATGGAGATGTATTTATGTGTGTGTGTGTTTGTGTTTGCATTTATACGTGTGTGCGCGCACATGGAAATGTATTTATACGTGTGTGTGTTTGTGTGTGCATTTATGTGTGTGTGTGTGTATGTGTGCATGGAGATGTGTTTATACGTGTGTGTGTATATGTGTGTGTTTCAGTTTGTATTTATACTTGTGTGTGTGTATGTGCATGGAAATGTATTTATGTTCGTGTATGTGTGTGTGGGGGGGTGTTGAAATACTCCCAGTTTGTTTGTGCCTGTCAGTCATCGGCGAGCCAGTCGCAAAGGCAGCGTGAGGCTCCACCTACCCATCTGGGTCTTCGGAGAGGGGCAGCATACAAATCTAATAAATAATAATAATAATCTGGACGCCGCCATTTGGGTCCTTTTACACTTTGCCCATGCACAGAATGCTTTGCGCATGCGCAGAGGGTAAAAGAACCCGAGTGGCGGCACCTGGGTGGGTGGGTGGAGACTCCGGGGAGGGGCGGCATACAAATCCAATAAATAAATAAATAAATAAATAAATAACGTTGCCTTCGCGATCAGCTCGCTCGCCAACAACCGACAGGCATGAGAGAAACGCGAGCACTTCACCCCTGGTATATACGTGCAGGTGAATCAGTGAGGGCCTGCTACCGGAACGGTAAGATGCTATGTTCCCATAGCAATTTTTGGGATGCATGCACAGCTGCGCACCCCCAACATGCGCATGCATGCCCCCACACGAGATTTCACTTCTGTCCATGCGCAGCAAGCAAAATCTTGTGTGAAGAGACTTGTGTGAGCGAAATTTTGTTGATTTTTTTGCTTCTGTGCATGCGCAGAAGCAAAAATATCGCCGAAATCTTCACGCAAGATTTCGCTTGCTGCGCATGTGCAGAAGCAAAATCTCACACCGACAAGTGCGCCACGCCCACGACAGTGGCGGAGGGCGCACCGTTTCCGCCGAAGACAGCAGGCCTTTGCTGATGTGAATGTATGTGTGTGTCTGTGTGTGTACATTCATGGATATGTATTTGTACATATATTATTATTATTATTATTATTATTATTATTATTATTATTATTATTATTATTATTATTATTATTATCTCCGCAGACTCGGGGCGGCTCAGAATAACAATAAAACAATGTATAACAAATCTAATAATTTAAAATCACTAAAACGGGTCCAAAGACGGGCTACAAGAATGGTGGAAGGTCTTAAGCATAAAACATATCAGGAAAGACTTAATGAACTCAATCTGTAGAGTCTGGAGGACAGAAGGGAAAGGGGGGACATGCTCGAAACATTTAAATATGTTAAGGGATTCAATAAGGTTCAGGAGGGAAATGTTTTTAGTAGGAAAGTGAACACAAGAACAAGGGGACACAATCTGAGGTTAGTTGGGGGAAAGATCAGAAGTAACATGAGAAAATATTATTTTACTGAAAGAGTAGTAGATCCTTGGAACAAACTTCCAGCAGACATGGTTGGTAAATCCACAGTAACTGAATTTAAACATGCCTGGGATAAACATATATTCATTGTAAGATGAAATACAGGAAATAGTATAAGGGCAGACTAGATGGACCATGAGGTCTTTTTCTGCCGTCAAACTTCTATGTTTCTAAAAACCCCTTATTAAAAAGCAAAAAAACATACACACAAACATACCATGCATAAACTGTATAGGCCCAGGAGAGATGTCTCAATTCCCCCATGCCTGGCGGCAGAGGTGGGTTTTAAGAAGTGTACAAATGGCAAGGAGGGTGGGGGCAATTCTAATCTCCAGGGGGGAGCTGCTTCCAGAGGGTGCGTGCGTGTGAATAGTGCGATACGCATGTCTTTGTGTATATGTATGTCTATATATCAGCAGGCGGAGGTTCTTACTTACTGCTGCTACCAGTGTAATGCGTGTACATCTCCGGGTGACCGGTGGGCAGGCGCATGCGTCCGGGCGAGATTTTGCTTCTGCACATGCGCAGGAGACAAATCTTGTGAGAGAATGCACGAAAGGGATTTCGATGACTTTTTTGCTTCCACGCATGCGCAGCAAAATCTCATCAGGACACGCCCATCCGCCCGCCAGTCACCCAAAGATGCATTTTTACTACTGGCGTGCAGTGTGGCCCTTGTGTGTGTATGTGTGTATGTAAAGGTATGTATGTATATGTATAAAAATACATGTAGATACATAAATAAATAAACATAAATAAAAGAGGAAAGTTTTTCTGCTATAGTTTTTCTGCTCATATTTACATCGTTTCCATATTTATGTTATGCTGTTGATTTGTTATCATGCCTCCGTTATTTTTACTAACAACTCAAGGTGACGGACAAACCTAACATGCCTTCCTCCTATTTTCCCCACAACAACCCTGGGAGGTGGGTTGGGCTGTCTGGCCCAGATTCAGCCGGCTGCCTTTTGTGCCTAAGGCTAGGACCAGAATTCACCGTCTCCTGGTGATTGGCCCCAAGTCAGCCAATCGGGTTTCGTGCCTAAGGCAGGACTAGAACTCTTAGTCACCTGGTGATGGGCGCAAAGTCAGCCAGCCAGTTTTCATGCCTCAGGCAGGACTAGAATTCACCGTCTCTTGCTGATTGGCCCTAAATCATCCAATCAGGTTTCACATCTAAACTAGGACTTGAACTCTCAGTCTCCTGGTGATTGGCTTTAAGTCATCCAATCAGGTTTTGTGCCTAAGGCAGGACTGGAATTCACTGTCTCCTGGTGATTGACTTTAAGTCATCCAATCAGATTTTGCACCTAAGCCAGGACTACAACTCTCAGTCTCCTGGTGATTGGCTTTTAGTCATCCAATCAGGTTTCGTGCCTAAGGCAGGACTAGAATTCACCGTCTCCTGGTGATTGGCCCAAAGTCACCCAGCCAGTTTTCATGACTGAGGCAGGACTAGAATTCACTGTCTCCCTGTTTCTAGTCTGGTGCCTTAACTATTAGACCAGATCTCAATATTTATGTCTATGTTTGTATTCGTGAGTGTGTGAGTGAGTGTGTGAGAATGTATGTCTATATCTATACTTATATCGATATACATATATCTCTCTACTGTCTGTCCTTCTATCCCTACCTACCAATCTACCTGGAATTCCTATAATTCCAATTTCTCCATTAATTCTTCATTCAGATCATAACTGAAGGGTACAATAGAACAGAATAGAATATAGAATATGATAGGATAGGGTAGAATAGGATAGAATAAAGAATAGAATAGGATAGAATAGTATAGGATAGGATAGAATAGCATAGAATAGCATAGGATAGAATATAGGATAGGATAGAATATATAATAGAATAGGATAGGATAGGATACAATATAGAATAGAATATAGAATAGAAGAGAACACAGAAAATAAGAATAGAGTAGAATAGAATAGAAAACAGAATAGAAAATGGAATAGGATAGAATAGAATCCTTTATTGGCCAAGTGTGATTGGACACACAAGGAATTTGTCTTTGGTGCAGATGCTCTCAGTGTACATAAAAGAAAAGATAAATTCTGACCCTGCGGGATTTCGAACCCAGACCCGAGGCTGGTTTTCGCCAAGACCTTTAAGCCCCATTCATCTGGAGGGTTACCGAAGAGGGGGGGGGTCACTAAGCCCCAACATTTACCTTGTAAGGCTAGGCAAATCATCCGCCCAGCACCCGGCGGCCACTCCAGATAATCCTCAACCTACCAACACAATTGAGTTCTCCATTGCTGTAGGTAAAGCCCGTTTTACGACCTTTCTTGGAATTGTTGTTAAGCGAATCGCTGCAGTTAAGTTAGGTGGTTACGTGAGTCTGACTTCCCTTTTGATTGTGATGGTGAGAAGGTCTCAAACCGGACGTAACCCTGGGACACTGCTACCGCCATAAATATGAGCTAATTACCAAGCGTCCGAATTTTGATGACATGGCGGAATGGTCATAAAGTATGAAAAACAGTTATAAGCCACGTCTTTCAGTGTGGTTATAACTTCAAATTGTCCCCAAATGAATGGCTGTAATGAAAGAGACCATTTGCAAATTTTTAATATATACTAACCAATTCAGTGTTATTCAAACCTGGACACTTTAAGATGGATGGACTTCAACTCCCAGAATTCCCCAGCATAGCTAGCTGGGAAACATCAGCAGGGACCCTTTCCTTTTTTAATCTTGCATAATAATTTATTTATTTATTTATTGGATTTGTATGCCGCCCCTCTCCGCAGACTCGGGGCGGCTAACAACAGCAGTAAAACAGTATATAACAAAATCCAATACTAAAAACAGTTAAAAACCCATTATATAAAAACCAATCATACATACAAACATACCATACATAAATTGTGAAGGCCGAGGGGGAAAGTGTATCTTAATTCCCCCATGCCTGACGGCAGAGGTGGGTTTTAAGCAGTTTACGAAAGGCAAGGAGGGTGGGGGCAATTCTAATCTCTGGGGGGTGTTGGTTCCAGAGGGCCGGGACCGCCACAGAGAAGGCTCTTCCTCTGGATCCCGCCAAGCGACATTGTTTGGTTGACGGGACCCAGAGAAGACCCACTCTGTGGGACCTAACTGGTCACTGGGATTCGTGCAGCAGAAGGCGGTCCCTGAGGTAATCTGGTCCGGTGCCATGAAGGGCTTTATAGGTCATAATCAACACTTTGAATTGTGATCGGAAACTGATCGGCAACCAATGCAGACTGCGGAGTGTTGGTGTGACATGGGCATATTTGGGAAAGCCCATGATTGCTCTCGCAGCTGCATTCTGCAGGATCTGAAGTTTCCGAACACTTTTCAAAGGTAGCCCCATGTAGAGAGCGTTACAGTAGTCGAGCCTCGAGGTGATAATGATAATGATGATAATAATAATGATGATGATGATGATAATAATAATAATAATAATAATAATAATAATAATAGGCAGGGACCTTTCCCTGTTTTATCTTGTATAATAAATTAAATAAAAATAATAATAATAACAACAACAACAGAGTTGGAAGGGACCTTGGAGGTCTTCTAATCCAACCCCCCTGCTTGGGCAGATGGTTATCCAACATCTGCTTAAAAACCTCCAGTGTTGGACCATTCACAACTTCTGAAGGCAAGTTTTTTCCACTGGCTAATTGTTCAAAACGACAAGAAGTTTCTCCTTAGTTCTACGTTGCTTCTCTCCTTGTTTAGTTTCCACCCATTGCTTCTTGTTCTATCCTCAGATACTTTGGAGAAAGGTTGGCTCCCTATTCATTGTGGCAACACCTGAGATATTGGAAGGCTGCTATCGTGTCTCCCCTTCCAACTCTGTTATTATTCTATTCTATTCTATTCTATTCTATCCCATTCCATTCCATTCCTTTCTTACCTGGCTGGGAATGATGGATGCTGTGGTCCCAGTACATGCAGAGGGAAGGCCTGTTCAAAGCTCTTCATGGATTCAATTCAATTCAATTCAATTTATTAGATTTGTATGCCGCCCCTCGGCGAAGACTCGGGGCGGCTCACAACAATAATAAAAACAATATTCCAGCGAAAACAAATCTAAACAAATCTAATATTAAAAAACACATAAAACCCTATCATATTTAAAAAAGCAAACAACATATACATACCCAAACATAAATATAAAAAAAAGAAGCCTGGGGGAAAGGTGTCTCAACTCCCCCATGCCTGGTGGTATAGATGTTGGATGGATGTTCTCTTACAAGCATTTCACAACCACCCTGTGGAGTAGGACAGCCTTCTTTCCTCGGCGAGGCCTGGAAGTTGAGTGTATAGAGCACTGCACACCAAGACCTTGTGTCTGGTTGTCTTGGTGTGCAGTGATATATTATATATTCAACTTCCAGGCCTCACCTATTTTTCCCCCCAAATGCCATCACTCTGCTAAATGATTAGTTCCCTCAACACTGTCAAACTATTTACTAAGTCTGCACTACTATTACTAGTAGTTTTTTCCTCATCATTCCTATCACCCATCTCCTCCCACTTAGGACTGTATGACTGTAACTTGTTGCTTGTATCCTTAAGATTTTTATTAATATTGTTTCCTGATTGCTTATTTGCCCCCTATGACAATCATTAAGCGTAATCATATTGTACCTCATGATTCTTGACAAATGTATATTTTCTTTTATATATACTGAGAGAATCTGCACCAAAGACAAATTCCCTGTGTATCCAATCACACGGCCAATAAAGAATTCTATTCTATTCTATTCTGTTCTATTTTTCAGGGGGAAATAATAAAATATGACTCATTTTTGGGGCTCCTTAACCTCAATTTCCATTTTATTATCTGTCTGTCTATCTGTCATCTACCTACCTACCTACCTACCTATCTATTGGATTTATATGCCGCCCCTCTCCGAAGAATTGGGGTGGCTTACAACATTTTCCTTCTAGAGGAGACAAAGAACTGGAACTCATAGCTTGAGATTGTAGTGGAAGAGGAAAAACGGTTTTCAAAATTTTAATCCTGAGGGGAATGTACAGCGGCGGAGGAAGAAGTCAAAATGGCTGCCAACGCCATTGAAAAGGATTTCCACTCCCCCTTTTGTGTCAGTTTGCCCCACATTATTAAAATAATAATAATAAAAATAACAATAATAACAAACCCAACAACAACAGAGTTGGAAGGGACTTTGGAGGTCTAGTTCAACTGCCTGCTTGGGCAGGAAACCCTACACCAGTGTTTCCCAACCTTGGCAACTTGAAGATATTTGGACTTCAACTCCCAGAATTCCCCAGCCAGCATTCGCTGGCTGGGGAATTCTGGGAGTTCAAGTCCAGATATCTTCAAGTTGCCAAGGTTGGGAAACACTGCCCTACACTACTTCAGACAAATGATTATCCAACATCTTAATCTGACCTTAATTCTTTTGAGATAGACGGATCACGAAGAAGCAGAGAAACCCAAGGCTGGAGTCTCTCCAAAGGGTGGTCAAAAAAGTCAAAATGTCCACCAGGACAGTGGACTCAAAGCTCCACTCACTTGTAACTACATCACACTACATCACAAGCTGCCCATGGGGGCTTTGAACCAGGAGAAGGGAGCATATACAATGAATGAATGCACGCATGCAATAATGCATGTGTGAATGTATTGATGCATACATACACACATGCATCTATGAATGAATGAATGCATCTATGAATGCATGCACGCATGCATCTATGCACAATCAGAGTTTATCAATGTATGAAGAGGGGCGGGCATAGAAATTCAATCAATAAATAAATAAATAAATAAATAAACAAACAAATAAAATCAATTTTGACTTTTAAAAAAAAACAACCCAGGGGTCCTGTAATACTTTGGTTGCTAAAATAAGCCAGATGAGCTAATATCATCCGTAATGCCAGTTAAGCCCCGTTTATTCAACAAACCATAGTTAAATCACAGTTCAACAAACCGGGATCTTTGCGCGGCTCTTTGAGACGTCCTCATAAAAACTCCCTGCCGGAAAGACTTGGGGTGAGATGGAGTTGTTTGCCGCCCCCCCCGAAACCTCTATCCCTCGACAGGCTCGACTCCCACCAAACAAACCGGCGGGCCGCTAGTCCATCTTGTTCTCTCCTCGTCCTGATGCTGCACGCTTGGGACTACAACACCCATTCTCCTGCTCCAGCTAACGTGGCCAAGGCCACTCACCGCCTCTGCTGAGACCGGAGAAACGACCCGGTCGACCCGCTCGGGCTTCGGCAGTTCGGAAGGGTTCAGCTGCGGAGCGACGCCCGCCTGCTCGCTCCTCCGACCGTCCGCGCGCCGTTTCGGGGCTGCTTGCGGAGCGCGCTGGAGGGGCTCCGCGTGGCCTCCGCACACTCCGATTCCCGGGGGCCCGGATCCCCCCCCAAAGTCCTGGAATCCCCTAAAGCCCCGGAGATCCCCATAATCCCAGATCTCCCAGAGTCCCAGTCAGAGTCGACAAAGTCTTGGAGCCTCCAAAATATCATTACTTTCTATGTTGTATTTATATAAACTACTATACAGTACTTGATTGACAAATAAAATAAGTAAGTAAGTAAGTAAGTAAGTAAGTAAGTAAGTAAGTAAGTAAGTAAGTAAGTAAGTAAGTAAGTAAGTAAGTAAGTAAGTAAGTAAGTAAGTTGACTGACAAATAAAATAAATAAACAAATAAGTAAATAAATTGATTGACAAATAAAATAAATAAACAAGTAAGTTG